>NW_022987564.1:19837482-19842482 GCF_902827165.1 Trematomus bernacchii | reverse complement strand
TTGCGTGCCTGCACCAAATAATAACAAATTAGAAGGAAAAAAAGATGACATAAAATACAGATTTCAGTATTCTGAGGCTCTGAGCCCCATTTCTTTTCCTCACTGACGGCAAAAAAACTCAGACATTATACAATTTAAAATAAAAGGGATAGGGTTAGGCTTAGGGTAAGATATTGAGTAAGAACATGTTTTTATGAACCACACAGCTTCTGGTCTTCCAAGACCCGACCCTGACAAAAAGACGTGTTGCAGGCACGAAACATACTACCAATAGAAATACATTGCATTTAAAATCGTTCTGTGTGACACGAAAAAAAGGTGAAAATCGTGTTGGTGAACACGAATCAATAGATTAAATTAATTTCGAAATGCCGTGAGACTGGGTTGAATTTCTCCTGGCTTAAGTGCTGGCTCTGGGGTTGTTGTGTGAACCACCACTTGAGAATTGATGTCTTTTTGATGTCCATCTTCAAAAACTCTGAGTCTGAGACTGACAGTTTAAACATTGTCACAGCTCACAGGATAGGTACCTGTCAGCCAATAAGACAGATGTTTATTTCCATTCAACTCTCTGGCTTGTCTGGTGCCTTGCCTCACGTACTGAGATAAAAAACGGTGTACTGAGATAAAAAAATAAATAATTCATTTTCTTCTTTTTTTTCATTTTTTGCTAGGGGGGCCCTTATGGGGCATTTCCACCATGGCGCGGAGCGCGGTTTAAGCGTGCCGTGTCGTGCCGGGCCCGTTTTTGGTTGCGCTTCCACTAGGCCTAGTTCCGGCCCGGGGGTACTTTTTCACCTCTTTTCTGGCCCGACAAAATCGTGGTTCTATCGGGGCCAACAAACAGGGCTGAGTCGGGCTGAGTATGCTAAACTAGAGAGAGAATCGCTGGCAAGGGGGCTACAACTACAACAAGATGAACATATTTGACCGTGATTTAATTGTAATACACGTTTCAAAATGATGCCGAAGTAACAACATACTGATACCGGTTAGTAAAAACCATGAATTAATGCTTTGGCAAGTTTGCAGACAGACGGCAGGTGAAAAACCTTTTAAAATGCGTGTTTTCTAGATGGAGATTGGCTAAGCTAACTCAATATATGCTCCGACCGTCCACACTCACAACAACGGCCTATACAGACATAAATAAAGCAGCGACTGTATTCGCCATGACACAGAGAGTCTGTGGTTTGTACTTGTTTAACTTTTGTCTAGTTTCTGAACATATATAAGGAGCTGTGAGCTCTGAGTGCTAACAGCTAACGGCTGTGTTGTTTTTCTGGGGTTCTCATTGAAAATGACGTCACGGCTCCGCCTACACTGCGTTACTATAGTAACTACCCCAGTTCCTAAACTGTAATGGAAGCGCAGCATGAAGTGAGCCGGCCCTAACAAGGCCCAACGCGGCCTAGCAGTACCGAGCGAGGCCGAGGCCGACCGTGTGGTGGAAATGCGCCATTTGTGGCTGCGGGGCCCTAAGCGGCCGCTTATGTCGCTTAATGGGTCGGGCCGGCTCTGGCTAAGGGGCTGGACTTCTCTAAGCGGTTGACCAATCAGAAGCAGACTGGGCTCTGGTGTCAGACAGAGGGTGAAAAGAGGTGCTGCAGCACAGGCAGTATGAGAAAAATAAAGAGCTTTTTGAACATTAAAGCATGGAGACATGTCACAGTAGAGACACTACATACAAATGTGATCCTAAAAAAAGGAACACTTTATGTGTTCTTTACAACACACGACCACTCAGACGTTATGTTCCCCTCACGACAAAAATTGAAATCATTTTGATGATCCTATGACTTCATCTAGCATAATTTCATTGAGTCCAGTATTTTCTTTTATTACAAAATAACACAAAAACTGTAATTTCCAGTCCCATCAGCATCAGTTTCACTTTATCTTTAGTGCTTATTAGTACATTTGGCATACTCCACACGCTAAAATCATATGGTGAACATGGCTAACACATAATGTTAACTACCTTAGCAAGAGCATGCTAGCATTGTTACTGTGAGAATATTAGCATGCTGATGCTAGCATTACATTTAAAGTAACACTTGTGCTTTCTGAATGTTTTAATTTTATTATTTAACATGAATTGAAATGCAAAAAGAGAAATTAACAGTTTCTTATTGTTGTCAAAAGACAGTCTAAGTTACACATTCTAAGTTACACACTTTTGGTGTACCATTTGCAGAAATACACTAAGCACGAGGTCAACCAACATTTACTCTTTTGTACTGTAATACACACACTAAAACTACTTATTTTTCAATTTTGGCAGCCACATATGCCTCACATCACACAATGATTCAGAGGAAATCCAAATTATCGTAAAAGTGGAGAAACTCGTCATCTTTATTGGAACTGGAATTGAGGAATCCTATAAATGAAAGTGGGTGAAACTTTCATCTAAACATGAGCGCCCATATCACTGCAGTCTATGAAGCCAACAGAGCGGCATAGTTTCCTGTATAAACACAGTAAAACGGGGATGGACTCAGAGGGAGACATGTTTGTCCACTCTGCCTGGCACACAGAGCTCCGTCTGTCCGAGCTGCAGGGCCGAGCTCGGGCAGCACCCACGGGCTCACAGAGGTGGGGTGCAGGAATGTAGGGAGTGGGCTCACCACACTGATGTGCTCTCGTGTCCAGAAGAGTCTTGGATTTGTTCCTGGGGCAAGAAGGTCGAGGCGGAGAGCAGGGGAAACAATAGCGGCCATTGGGAGAGAGCTGTGGGACACAAACACGGGAGATATCCTCGAACCCGACAGGAATGTCCATACAGACCAAAGACACCCACTCAGACAAGCAGCTGAATATATCTGCTGCTCCAGATAGGGAGAAAGAAAGCCTTCATCTGTTCCATCACATGGGCAGAACCCACAGATAAAAGACTATTTCGTTTTTTATAAAAATGAAGCTAACATTTTGAATGACCTCTGAAACTTTAACGGATCAGCTGGGGGGCGTTTACAGAGTGAGTTTGATGTTGTCACAGTGTTTGCCTTTATATAAATGGTTATTTTATAGGAAAATACACAATCCAGTGTTAAGAAAGCATCAAAACACTACCAACTCTTTAAACACAAAATCGGAAGTTTCATTGTCCAAATCCATCTAAAATCTTTTATCAAGTTGGAAATGTATGTGTTTTTAAAACTAGCCTCTATGCACCATTTTTGAAATCATATAATCAGCTGATAAACACACAAAATGTAGTGTTTAATTTCAAGCCATAAAAAACAACTTGTGGTTTGACTGGAAATGTACAGTAGCTTGGTTCATGGGCGGTTGTAGGGTGGGCCAACAGGGGCCAATGCCTCTATAACACTAAGCTTTGACCCCCTGAGGCCCCCCTCCGAAAGAAGAGTCTAACCATTTGTGATAGTATGGCTTATCAAGTCTCGATTTGAATATTTCTTTAACTCAAAATTGTTTCATTATCACAAAATGATCCTGTTAATGTTGAAAACCAACATCTATGTTTGAGCCATGGCCGTTATCCTGTTATTTTGGGAAAACCCCACATTTTTTATTTCAAAATATCGACAGAAAAAACAATATAATCAACTTGTTATCAAGGGAAGGCGGTTCAGGGTTTCTATTTATGCCCCTACAGGATTTTAAAACCTTTCCATCAATCTATCCATCTGGGCCTTCATGCAGCAGAGGTCCTGGTCCAGGCCCTTGTCGGCGCGCCTGGACTACTGTAATGCCGCAGTTCCACTACAGCGCGGAGCTCGCTTTAAGCGTGCCGTGTCGTGCCGTACCCGTTTTTGGTTGCGCTTCCACTAGGCCTAGTTACGGCCCGGCCCGGCCCGGGCTTTTTCACCTCTTTTCTGGCCCGACAAAATTGTGGTTCTATCGGGGCCAACAAACAGGGCTGAGTCGGGCTGAGTATGCTAAACTAGAGAGAGGAGCGCTGGCAAGAGGGCTAGAACTACAACAAGATGGACATATTTGACCGTGATTTAATTGTAATACACGTTTCAAAATGATGCCGAAGTAACAACATACTGATACCGGTTAGTAAAAACCATGAATTAATGCTTTGTCAAGTCTGCAGACAGACGGCAGGCGAAAAACCTTTTAAAATGCGTGTTTTTCTAGATGGAGATTGGCTAAGCTAACGCAGTATATGCTCTGACCGTCCACACTCACAACAACGGCCTATACAGACATAAATAAAGCAGCGACTGTATTCACCATGACACAGGCAGTCTGTGGTGTGTACTTGTTTAACTTTTGTCGAGTTTCTGAACATATATAAGGAGCTGTGAGCTCTGAGTGCTAACAGCTAACGGCTGTGTTGTGTTTCTGGAGTTCTCATTGAAGATGACGTCACGGCTCCGCCTACACTGCGTTACTATAGTAACTACCCCAGTTCCTAAACTGTAATGGAAGCGCAGCATGAAGTGAGTCGGCCCTGTTAAGGCCCAACGCGGCCAAGCCGTACCGAGCCGTACCGAGTGTGGCCGAGGCCGACCGTGTAGTGGAAATGCGCCATTATGGCGCATTTCCACTACACTAACTCCCTCCAGGCTGGTCTGCTTGCAAGTGCCATCAAACCTCCCTAGCTCACCCAGAATGCAGCAGATCGATTGGCTCTCCACCTGTAAAAGCTCCTGGCTGCCGGTGGCTTTCCTGATCTGCTTCAAGACATTCATAGTGGCCTACTGTTCTGAGAATAGTTCCCATTCTTCCTACATCCAGGGCTTGGTTAAACCATATACTCCAGCACGTGCACTTCGCTCTGCATCAGCCAGTTGGACCCAGAATCACTTCAAATAAACACGCCTGTTTGTAATCCTGGCTCCAAAATGGTGGTATGAGCTCCCCATTAATAAAAGGACAGCAGAAAGTCTACACATCTTCCATCGCAAACAGAAAAAACTACTTTTTAGCACTTAAAGAGTTAAGCCCATTCAAAACTAATGCACAGGCACTTAAAATGGTTTTGCTTATTTCAAACCAATATATCTGCACTTTTCTTGTGT